>NW_024871248.1:682500-731005 GCF_019054845.1 Dipodomys spectabilis | reverse complement strand
ACCAAAGTTGTAAAGTTCTTTTTCGACATAACGACTTGTACTTCTCATTGTGGCTTTGGATCCACCTGTATCCCTACTTAAACGACTTGTTTTTCCCCTTCCCCTCCACAAATTATACTGACATCAAATACAGTGAAAGCAGGGGTTATACTGTGGGAGAGGAGCATACAAAGCAACAAAGAAATAATCTTATAAATGTGTTAGAAACAATATCATGAAAGAAAAAAAAACAGTTGAATACATATCTTAGGGTTCATTTCCCTAACATCACCTTATCTGACCTTTTCTGCTTGACTCAGACATATACTAGATATTGCAAATAAAGGAAACCAAGGGACCTATATTTCTTTGTGCCTGTCTTGCTTCACTAAATATAATTTTTTTCCAAGCCTTTCCATTTCCTAACAAATGGAGCAATGTCATTCTTTCTGATGGAGGCATAGAATTACATTGTGTATATATACCACATTTTCTTGATCCATTCATCTACTGAGGGGAATCTGGATTGGTTCCCTATCTTATCTATAGTAAATAATGCTGCAATAAACATAGTTGTGCTGGTAGCTTTAGTGTGGTCTTGTTTGTAAACATTTGGGTAAATGCTCCAAAGTGGCATTAATGGGCCATAGGGGAGATCTATGTGGAGTCTTTTGAGGAACCTCCATACTACTTTCCAAATTGGTTGAACAAGTTTACACTTCCACCCAAAATGAAGTAAGTTCCCTTCTGTCCACATCCCCTCCAGCATCTGTTGTTAATAGAGTTCTTTATTTTAGCCATTCTAACTGGTGTGAGGTGTTATATCAATGTTGTTTTGATTTGCATTTCTTTTATGGCTAGGGAGGTTGAGCATTTCTTCATGTGTCTATTTGCCATTCTTCTTTCCTCTTCAGAGAAGTTTCTATTTAAATATTTATCCCACTTATATATCGGGCAATTGTTTCTTTGAGGATTTGTTGTTGGAGGATTTAATTTTTTTAATTCCAAGTATATTTTAGATATGAGACGCTTGTCTGTTGTATTGCTAGTGAAGATCTTCTCCTAATTCGTGGGCTTTCTATTGATCTTGCTAGCTATGTTATTTGCCATGCAGAAACTCTGCAAATTCATGCAATCCCATTTGTCCAACCTTTATTTGATTTGTTGTGTTTCTGGGTCTCTATTAAAAGAAAATTTCGGCCTGCATCAAGGAGACCTACAGTTTCTCCTATTCCATCCTTTAAAGTTTTCAGAGTGTCGTCTTTGACTCTGAGGTCTTTGATCCATTTGGAGTTGATTCTGCTGTTGGGTGATGTATAAGGACCTTGGTTTAGTTTTCTCCAAATTGTTAACCAATTTTGCCAGCACCATTTACTGAAGAGGTTGTATTTCTTCCATTCTATTTTTTTAGCTCCCTTATCAAAAATTAGATGGCTATAGGTCTGTAGGTTCATTTCTGGGTTTTGAATTCTATTCCATTGATCCTGAAGTCTGTTCTTGTGCCAGTACCAAGCTGTTTTGATTACTATGCCTTTATAATAGAGTTTGAAATTTGTTATTGATATTCCTCCAGCAGTGTTCTCTCTTGAGGATCATTTTTGCTATTTTTGGTCTTTTATTGTTCCATATGAATTTTTGGATTGCCTCTTCTATTTCCTTGAGGAATGAGTTTTGAATTTTGATGGGTATCGCATCGAATTTGTAGGTAGCCTTGGAAAGTATTGCCATTTTCACGATGCCGATCTTTCCAGTCCAGGAGCATGGGAGTTTTTGCCACTTTTTAAGTTCTGTTTTGATATCCTTTTTCAAGTTTTTAAAGTTTTCATCAGTTTTAAAGTTTTAAAGTTTTGAATCAGCTTGAGTAATTTGGGAGTGGTGTCTATGGGATTCTTTAAATACAAGATCATGTCATCTGCAAAGAGGGAGAGTTGTATTTCTTCTTTCCCTATTTGGATCCCCTTTATGTCTGCATCTTGTCTTATTGTTGTAGCTAGGCATTCTAATACTAGATTGAAGAGAAGTGGAGAGAGTGGGCATCCTTGTCTTGTTCCTGAGTTAACAGGAAATGGCTTTAGTTTTTCACCATTGAGTATAATGCTGGCTGTAGGTTTGTCATATACAGCCTTTATTGTATTGAGGAATGTTCCATGGATTCCTAATTTTTCCAAAACCTTCATCATAAAGGGGTGTTGGATCTTGTCGAATGCTTTTTCTGCATCTATTGAGATAACCATGTGGTTCTTATTCTTGCTCCTGTTGATGTGATGAATAATGTTAATTGATTTGCGTATATTGAACCAGCTTTGCATCCCTGAAATGAATCCTGTTTGATTGTGGTGTATGATTTTTTGGATGAATTGTTGAAGTCGATTGGCCAAAATTTTGTTGAGAAGTTTTGCATCAATGTTCATCAATGAAATGGGTCTATAGTTCTCTTTCTTTGATGAGTCCCTGCCAGCTTTTGGGATGAGGGTTATGATGGCTTGATAGAATGTGTTCGGTAGTGAGCTTTCTCTTTCAATTTCATTGAAGATTTGGAGGAGAATTGGTGTGAGCTCTGCTTTGAAGGCCTTGTAAAATTCTGCTGTAAATCCATCTGGTCCTGGACTTTTCTTAGCTGGGAGGTCTCTTATTGCTGTTTCTATTTCAATGCTTGATATGGGCCTGTTAAGCTGGTTTAACTCATCTTGGTTTAGTTTTGGCATGTCAATATTTGCTAGGAAAATGTCCATTTCTGTCAAGTTCTCAAACTTATTAGCATAAAGTTTTGAGAAGTATTCCCTTATAATGTTCTGAATCTTGGTTGTTTCCTTGGTGATGTTTCCATTCTCATCTCTGAGTTTACTAATTTGGGTGTGTTCTCTTCTTTTCCTGATAAGATTTGCTAAGGGTCTGTCAATTTTGTTAAGTTTTTCGAAGAACCAACTCTTTGTTTTGTTGATTCTTTCTATAGTTTTTTTGGATTCTAATTCATTTAATTCTGATTTAAGTTTGATTATTTCTTTCCGTCTACTGGATTGGGGTTTATCTTGCTGCTCTTTTTCAAAGAGGTTTAGATGTGTCATTAAATTGCTAGTTTCAGATCTCTCCAATTTGATGTAGGAGCTCAGAGCTATAAACTTGCCTCTGAGTACTGCCTTTGCTGTGTCCCAGAGGAGCTGGTAATTTGTGTGTTCATTTTTGTTGAATAGCATGAACATTTGAATTTCCTTTCTAATCTCTTCCATGACCCACTCATGATTCAGCAGTGTGTTGTTCAGCCTCCATGTGATACCGGAATTTCTTTGGTGGCTTTTGGTGTTGAGTTCTAATTTTATTCCCTTGTGGTGAGAGAGAATTGAAGGTATAACTTCAATGTTTCTGAATTTAGACAAGTTTGCTTTGTGGCCTAAAATGTGGTCTATTTTAGAATACGTTCCATGTGCTGCTGACAAAAACATGTATTCTGATGCTGCTGGCTGAAATGTTCAGTAGATGTCTGTTAAGTCGAGTTGATCTATGCAGCTGTTTAGATCTGCTGTCTCTCTGTTGAGTTTTTGCCGAGTTGATCTATCTAGTGGGGTGAGTGGTGTGTTAAAATACCCAAAAATTAATGTCTTTGGATCTATATTGGATTTGAGAGAAAGTAGTGTTTCTTTGATAAATTTGGGTGCTCCATTGTTTGTCGAGTAGATATTCAGAATTGTAATATCCTCCTGAAAGAGAGATCCCTTAATTAGTATGTAGCGACCTTCTTTATCTCTTCTTACGAATTTTAATTTGAAGTCTATTTAATCTGATATTAGGATTCCAACTCCCGCCTGTTTATGGGGGCCGTTTGCTTGGTAGATTTTGTTCCAATCTTTAACATTGAAAATGTTTTTGTTTTTACGGGCAAGATGTGACTCCTGAAGGCAGCAGATAGAAGAGTCTTGTTTTTTTTTTTTTTATCCAACTAGACAGTCTATGTCGCTTAATTGGAGAGTTCAGCCCTTTAACGTTAAGAGAAAGGACTGAGAGGTATTTGGGAGTTCCTGCCATGTTATCCACCTTCTTGGGGGCTGCGAAAACTGGGTTATTCCTATGGTTCTTTGTTTCTCATTTTGGGTGCAGTTTCTTGGCCTTTATTGTGGTCTTGTTGGTTTTCTATGTGTAGGACATCTTTAAGAATCTTTTGTAGGGCTGGTTTGGTGGAGATGTATTGTTTCAATTTTTCTTTGCTATGGAAGTTTTTTATTTGGCCTTCAGTTATGAACGAGAGTTTAGCTGGGTACAGTATTCTTGGTTGATAGTTGTTTGTTTTTAGGGCATGGCAGACATCATTCCAGGCTCTTCTTGCTTTGATGGTCTCTGCTGAGAAATCTGAGGTGATTCTAATTTGTTTCCCTTTGTAGGTGATTAACCTTTTCTCCCTGACAGCTTTAAGGATCTTTTCCTTGGTCTGAGATGATCCTATGTGGAGTATAATGTGATGGTGGGATGTCAGATTCTGGTCTGGTCTATTTGGGGTTCTAAAAGCTTCTTGTATCTGAATAGGCCTATCTTTTTGTATGTTTGGGATGTTCTCTGCTAGGATCCTTTTAAACAAATTTCCTAGAGCATTAACTTCTGTTTCTAGGTGCTCCTCTACAAACATTATCCTTAGATTAGGCCTTCTGATTGTGTCTTCCAAGTGTTGGATAGATCTATCATATTTCTTGGACTTGTCTTGGATGGTTGTATGTTCTTTCTCTATAATATCGAGGATGTCTTCAATCCCCGAGATTCGATCTTCTGCATGGTCTAAGCTGCTCTCAAGGCTTTCTACTTGGTTTTTCATTTCTTTTCCTTCTAATTGGTCAACTTTGATGGCTTCAAATTCTTTGTTGAAGCTTTGTTTTAGATCTTGTATGGACGTCTTTACTTCCTTAATTTGGTGTTCAGTGTTTATTCTCCAATCACTTAGGTGATTTTTTATGGTTTCCTTGGTCTTCCTGACATCCTTCAGCTCTTCCTTAATGGATTTCATGAATGCCTTTAGTGATCTTTGTGTATTCTCATCCTGCTCTCTCAATTCCTTTATTACTCTTTGCTTAGCTTCCTCACTTTCATGCCATTCGTGAAGTTCTCTTTTTGTGTTCTCAGCCTACTCACGCTATTCTGCCTTTCTCTTTGAGTGTTCTCATGCTGCTCATGCAATTCCTGTATCAGTTTTAGATTAGCTTCCTCACGCTCATGATTTTCCAATATTAACCTTTGGTTTTCCTCCTCTCTCTCCCTATCATGCTCATATAGATTCCTTTGTATATTTTCAATCTTTTCCAGTATTGACCTTTCGTTTGCCTCCTCTCTCTCTCTATCACGCTCATACAGAGTCCTTTTGTATGTTTTTCATCTTTTCATTTACCATGTTTGCCAGTATTGTTTGTAGAGCTATTTGGGAACTCTTCTCTGGATTATTCATTATCTGTCCTGTCCCATGATTGTCATGAGTGGGATTTGGGCTACCCGGACTTGCCATTTTTCGTGTGTTTTTTCGGCTTACTCTGCCCATTTGGGATGAAAGTAACACCAGTTTTGTGCTAGAACACTATCTTAAGGCAAGCATCAACCAAAGTCTGTAGATCCACAATCAAAAGTCTGCAGATACAGTCAAGTTCAACAGATATACCTATTCAACATCAAACAACTATATAATAATGGGCTACAAACCGCAAAGTAGAATTTGGAAAACCACAAATTATTAGTTTTTGGGAGGCATGTGGGTAAAAATAGGAAAAGAGAAATATGGGAAGGAGCAGGGAGAGTTTACTTAACTAAGTCCTAATCGCAAAATGGGAAAGAGGTTGGATAAGATAAAAGTAGAGAGAGAAAAAAAAGAAGAAAGAGAAAGAGAAAAAAGAGACAAGGAAAAATAGAAAAGCAAAAATTAAAAAAATAAAAAGTGTAATGATTAAAAATATGTAGATTGAAAATGAAATATTCAGAGAAGAACGTGGGTATAATGAGAGAACTGGAGGGAAATAAAGGAGACATGAAAACCTTAAAAATAAAAATACTTAAAATATTATATAGGTATAAAGAGGTAATACTGCTAGGAATTTAAGTCTAAGAGGTTTTGAATTGAGTAATAAATTTGTGGATTAAATGTGTACACAATGGGGGATAAAGTCTAATAATCGACTATGGGTATATCTGAAGATGTGCAGAACAACAATTAAGTCACACAAAGAAGAGCAAAAGAGCAGAAAAGGTGAAAAAAATTAGCAAAAAAGAAAAAAAAATCAGACATTCAGTAGAGCTAAACAAAAAACAAAAATATTTTTGAAAAGAAAGAACAAAAAAGAAAGAAAAACGCACACACACATATACCCCTAAAATAAAAATTATAAGAGGAAGAGAAAAAAGTTACTAGTATAGAATTTTTTTTTCAAAATGGTAAAAATTAAAAATTAAAAAAAAAGTTTTAGAAGAAAAATATTTTTATAAAAGGAACCAAAATAAAAAAAAGAAGAAGAAGAAGAAGAAGAGAAACAGAGAAAAAAACAAGTTCTTTGATTTTTTTGGGAGTGGTGGGAAGATCTTTTTTATCCCTTGTGTCCATAACCAGCCTCTTGTTGGAGTCTCTGGTCTGCTTGTGGTGTTTGATTTTCCTCTGGCTTAGTTGGTTTCTTAAGCAGTTTGTTTGAACAGGCAGAATAATGCTATGCTGTTCAAAGGATTTTGTGATCCTCTCCCATGGCTAGTTCAATGGGAGGGAGATCTGCTTTGAGTATCACAAAAGAGGGAGATGGCTTTTTCCTCATGTTTGTAGATGCTCTGATGAGGCTAGGTTCTGGGTAGAGTTGAAGCCTTTCAGCAAACAGTAGCTTTTCCCTGAGGAGACTTTGTGAGAGACTCACAGAGCCCAGCCTGGAGCCACTCTCAGGGTTTATGTTTACTGAATTTCAATGGATTGTCCATGCTGCTAAAGAGAGGGGCAGCCTCTGGCTCTGATTACCCAGTGAAGAAACCCACTGCTGGGGCTGGTGGCCCGAGCTGGGTGACTTTTCTCTGGATGGAGCTGAGTTTGGCATGTCACTTTAGGATCTTGTGACCTGCTAAATGACTCTAGTTTTCTTCCAAGGCCTGTGTTTGAGCTAGCAGGTCAGCCAAGCTTTGTCAGTATCAAACATGGAGATCTCCTGTAATGGCGGGGAGGGGTGGCCTTCCCTCCTCTGCTCCCTGAGAAGGAGTGAGGACGTTAGGCTTCTACTCACACCGCATTTTGGTTCCTGGGTCATCTCTGGTCTGTGAACTGCAGGATGAAGATGTCTGCTCCTTGTCGGTTCTTGTTGGTGTTCAGTAGAATACACTCGCGCGCCATGTCTGGCTCCATTGTCCTGCACTCTCTGTGTTGCAGGTATGGCGGCTATTGCCACCTCCACCACCACTGTAGCCTGCAGTGGCAGCTGCTAGCAAGTGCTCAGATCTGTCTCCTTGCCTGGATTTTCCCTCTGTGGCCTAACTCTCTGTACTGTGATGGTACACTTGGTGTGATTCTCTGGCTTAAGTCTGTTCGCTGGAACTCTAAAATTCCTTTCTCTCTCTGGCCTGACTCTCTGTCCTGTGATGGCACACTTGGTGTGATTCTCTGGCTTAGGACTGTTCACTGGAACTCTAAAACTGCTTTCTATGCGAGAGTTGTTTAGATTCCAGCTTCTCCTCCGCCATCTTCCCAGAGAGAAAGGTTGGACAAATGGGATTGCATGAAGTTGCAGAACTTCTGCATGGCAAAGGACATAGCTAGCAAGATCAATAGAAAGCCCACTGATTGGGAGAAGATCTTCATTAGCCATACAACGGACAAGGGTCTCATATCTAAAATATACTTGGAACTCAAAAAATTAAATCCCCCAACAACAAATCCTCAAAGAAACAACTGCCCAATAAATAAGTGGGCTACAGACTTGAAGAGAAACTTCTCTGAAGAAGAAAGAAGGATGGCCAATTGACACAGGAAGAAAAATGCTCAATCTCCCTAGCCATAAAAGAAATGCAAATCAAAACAACATTGAGATAACACCTCATCCCAGTTAGAATGGCTATAATCAAGAACTCTAACAACAACAGATGCAGGAGGGGATGTGGACAGAAGGGAACCTTACTGCATTGTTGGTGGGAGTGTAAACTTGTTCAACTACTTTGGAAAGCACTATGGAGGTTCGTGAAAAGACTTCACATAGACCTCCCCTATGACCCAGCAATCCCACATTTGGGCATTTACCCAAATGTTTAAATACAAGACCACACTAAAGCTACCAGCACAACTATGTTTATTGCAGCATTATTTACCATAGCTAAGATATGGAACCAACCCAGATGCCCCTCAGTAGATGAATGGATCAAGAAAATGTGGTATATATACACAATGGAATTCTATGCCTCCATCAGATAGAATGACATTGCCCCATTTGTTAGGAAATGGAAAAACTTGGAAAAAATTATATTAAGTGAAGTAAGCCAGGCCCGATGAAACATAGGTCCCATGGTTTCCCTTATTTGCAATATCTAGTATATGTATGAGTTGAGCAGAAAAGGTCAGATGCTGTGATGTTAGGAAAATGAACCCTTAGATATGTATTTTAATGCTTTTTTATTTCATGCATTTGTTTCTAATGCATTTATAAGATTATCTCTTTGTTGCTTTGTATGTCCCTCCCCCACAGTATAACCCCTGCTTTCACTATATTTGATGTCAGTATAACTTGTGGAGGAGATGGGGAAAAACAAGTCGTTTAAGGATACAGGTGGACCTGTTGCAACAATGAGAAGTACAAGTTGTCATGTAGAAAATGAGCTTTACAACATTGGTGTGGGGGGGAGGGGTGAGGATTGGGTGTGGGGAGAGGGGGGAGATTGGGAAGGGATGTGAAGGGTAAACAAAGGAGGAGGCTGCAATGCTTGATAAGAAATGTACACATTATCCTGCCCATGTAATTGTAACCCCTCTGTACAGTATTTTCACAAAAAAATATTAAATTTTAAAAAAATAAAATAAAACTTCTTTCTCTGTGAGAGCTTGTTTAGCCTCCAGCTTCTCCTCCACCATCTTCCCGGAACCCCTTATCATAGTAATTTTGAATTACATTTCTCTAATGATTTCAGTTCACAAACCATTAAGCCAGCGTAGAAGTTGTATTAAACACAACTTTGTTAGCCCACTGGTGATTTTCAGGGCTTTATGGAAAAGATGTCTATTCAGAACTTTTGTCCAATTTTAATCAAGTTTCTTGTTAATCTCATCTTTAATCTCTCTATACAAAATCAATAATTAATTCAAGGTAGTAGATAGAAAAATATTAAGCCACTCCTAACATTTTTCAATTTTCAATAAAATGATATTGCTTAAATCATTTTCTGTTAATGCTTGAGACCATATACTTCAATTTAGTTAGACCTTTAACAAGACTATGTGCATTTTATTTATTTTACGTTAATTGTTCTTTCCAAAGTCTATGTGTCTAATTTCCCTTGCTCTCTTTCAGTCTCAATAGTTCAGATTTCAAACTGAAGAATAAATGGAAGGAAGCAAACAAAAAAAATACAGTTCCTCTCATCTGATGATGCCTCTACAAGAAGGAAGAAAGAGTACCTACTTATAAGGAGCTATGCTAGGATATCAAAAAGAGAATTCATTCTTCTAGGTCTTCCTTAAAATGTAAACCACAACATATCGCGAAGGTACTTTTATGTTTTATCAGTTTTTCACATTTTCATATGGACTTCACCTCAGCTGCAATATGGCTTGCATGATGACTTTTCTGGTTGTATGTTTAGTTAGGTCTGATATTTAGTTGGAGAAGTTATGTTCTTTGATATATTAATTTGTCAGATTAAAGAGGAAATTAATTCCATGCCAGAGTCAACATCCATAATAATGTTACAGTTGTATTCTACTATTTTGCCAAAGTTTTAAATCAGCTTGAGTAACTTGGGTCTTTTTTGAATCTAACTAAATAGGTATGCAATTTTGTCAGTACTAGATTTTGACCACCATTTATTAAAATATTATTTTCAATTCTCTCTTTTCCTGAGATTTTTAATTTCATTTATATAATGTGCTGATTTTTCCTTTAGATAACACATATTCAGTCTTCTAAAAGCAGTGTAATTTGGAGTAGTTTTAAATTATGTACTTCATGTACACTGCTCAGATTCTTTGCATATTTTGTTCTTGATAAGTCAGTAGTATTTAGTTCTCATTATGGATATTTTGGACTTAGTAATTGCATTTCTGAAATTTTTAAGTATGTCATGATTTTTGTGATTTGATACTGTAGCAACTTTTCTTTTAAATATGTACAGATCTTGCTTCACATACAGTTACATTTGTTTTAAACAATTTGATTCATTCAAGGGACTTGCTATATTAGGTTCATCCAGATGAATTTAATTACAAATTAGCACAACCTTATTTGTGAGAGACAGTTATCCTTATAGTTCTACTCAAATTAACATGTAGTTGAAGGCTTTGTACTTAAAAAAATAAAGTGGGCACAATATCTTTTTGTTCCTGGTGAAGTTCCAATTTGTTGGTTGTTTTCCAGCTGTGATGACTTCAACATATGTGTGTATTTTATTTCAATTGTTTTGTGTCTATATTTTGTTTCATATAATAGAAAATACAAAAAGAATCAATGATATAGAAGTTTTCCAAATAGAATTCTAAGAGATACGTCAATTTTTGTGACAACTGGGAATAGGGAGATCTTCTTAGTGGAGGGATTAGCAAAATAACAGAGATGTTGTTTGACGTGATTTGAATTCTGCCTCATCTTGCCTAACTATTTTCAATGGTAATACTTCAAATTTTTTAGTGGAAAGAAAATAATTTTATGTGGATGAACTCAGAATTTTTGGTTTAATTGGGACACACTAAACATTCATATTTGTTTTTTTTTGCATTTCTTTTTTTTATTGTGAAAATGCTGTACAGAGGGGTTGCAATTACATGGGCAAGATTATGAGTACATTTCTTATCAAGCATTGTAGCCTCCTCCTTTGTTTCCCCTTCCCATCCCTTCCCATTCATATTTTATTTTTAACTCTAAATTTTTTCCTTAGTTTAAAACCACAGATGTGAATTTGTAATGTTAAAATAGCACCTAAAATTTATATGAAATTGTCGAAATTATTTTCACTTCACACTATATGCAATATAGAATGTAATAAAAATAGTGTGTGAGATAGTATGTAATAATTGACTTTGGTGAAAATCCATTACAGTGGATTTTTGTGAAATACAGAGTAATGGTAAGAATTATATTTGATTCTATTAAAAAATTCACAGTTACATCTAAAAATAACTCATAGTTATAAACTAATACTGAAAAAATAAGATTGTTTATTGGAAAAAGCCAGAAGTTTCAATAAGCTTGCTTTTTAAAAAATTGACTTGGATTTGAGCTTTGGTGACTGTAATCTTAGCTACTCAGGATTCTGAGATCTGAGGATCGTGGTTCAAAGCCAGCCTGAGCAGAAAAGTCTGTGAGATTCTTATCTCCAATAAACCACCTAAAAACAAGAAATGGCACTGTGGCCCAAGTGGTACAGTGGTAGCATTGAGCTGAAGAACTGATGGACAATTCCCAGGCCCAGAATTCAAGCCCCATGACCGACAAAAAAATTGACATGGATTTTGACTTTATTATTTTATGATTTTTTATGAGTGTTTGTTCAGTGAAAAATGTCATTGGTGTTTATATATTGTGTTGGCATAAAATGAGCCTGCTATTATCTTAATTTAGCCAAAAAAAAAAACTCTGATCCTATGACAGCATAAATTTTATGGGAAATGGTTAAGACAAGGATGCCTTTCTGAAAAAAATATTTATATCACCCCCAAAAACACAAGAACAAAAGAAAACATGTGCCAGGACTAAGTCTGTCAGTTTGTTTTAACTTTTAATCAAAAATTAAACTAATACTTGATAATATTTTATTAACGCATTTAAATTTTCTTCATCTTTCTCATTTAAGATTCACTTTAAAAAGAAATTCAAAAGGTGACAGTGTTTTTTCCTTACTTTTTCACAGACATGATTATTTCATCATTATACTGTATAGCCCAATATACCCAGAAAGTATTTGTTAAGGAAAAAAATAATTCCAATTCTTTGGTTTGCTTCAGTCTGTATTGAAAGCTGCATACCACATCTTATCCACCATATTGTCAGTCTTCTCATTTGATACATTTCAATAAGTTTCTATCAGCCAGCAAAGTTTTACAAACAACGTGCTTTCATTCATTGTGCTTTCCAAAATATATCTCATAAATGTCAACAACGAAGCACAACCTGAAATATCTGTGGATTTTTCTACTTCGGGTATAATCACATTCCACTACTTAGAACCTGCTGTTCACAGGCATTAATTGCTCTGTCACTTCCATGCTTTAGAACAGCAGCATTTGTTAGTGGCATACATTTTTATTTGTTTACCACATCTCGTTTATTTTCAGCAAGAACTGTCTTCATGGAAGTTGGTAATAGATGAGGCTTTCAATCATGTGGTTTAATAGGCCTCTGTGGATATAGAATACCCATTTACGTGACTAAATATTTAAATTAATACCATAATTATTTCCTTTAATTTTCTGGATAAGTGTTCTAAAATCTAGGTATTTTTAAAAGAAATATTGTACATTGTTTCCTTGATGACAACATAATTATAAGACTTTAAATGCTCATATACCATGGCCATCTTAAATGAGGTGGATGTACTAGGGTTTGAACCCCAGCTTCCTGAGTAGTGAGGATTACAAGCTTGAGATATTCATATTCAGCACACATATAATACATTTAACAATAAAATAAATTTCTTATTCTTTGAATTCTAGAGGCTCAATTTAAGAAATTAACATTTAGATATTTATTTAGTTATTAAACCTGAACCTGCAGTGTGAAAAAAAGTTTTCATTTTTATGAAAAAATATATACTCGAAGATTTAAATGACAGAATCTTTGCACAAATTGAAGTACTCTAAATTCAAAAGCAACAACGGGATCGTTAAACAAATTTCTCATGTAAACTAAAAGCAATAGGCTCTGTCAGGGTGAATTAAGCAATTTTTCATTAAGGATTATCTACTGTGGTCACATTATTTTCTCTTCTTTTAAACTTAATCTTTTTGAAATAAAATATAGATCCATACTTTTTTGAATATATAAAAATCTTAGTTACTGCCCATGTGTTTCTGAGGTTTGATTACCAAGACACTTCAGCAAAACACTGAATTTCGTGTATTTTATGTTAACAGTGATTTTTAGACATTGAATCAATCTCAATATGAGATAAAGCAAGATATTCCATGACTTATCCGTTTATCCTATAGACTTGAATATAACTTATTTTTGAATGTTAGGAAATTCATATTATACCTACTCTATAAAATAATTAAGAAATTAATGATTGTAATAATATTTATTTTTCCTTCAACTAGAAAGAACTTCATTAGATGACAAAATCTTGAATGAAAATGTCATAAAATTATGAAAAATTCAAGTCATTATGAGTTAGATGAAGTAGTCACTTTTTAGGTCATAAAATGAAATATCTTGAAGCTTCCTTATCTGTTAAATGTATTTGCACTCAAAATATCGCTCCAGCAATTTTATAACCAAAACACCTCCATGCCAAATAGCTTCTCTGATTAATTCAAGTAAATATTTAGGAACAGAAGTTATCACAATGTATAGGAATATCTACCCACCACTCTAGAAATTAAATCTGAAATCTTAAAGGATTGAGATTAATAATTAACTTTCACTATGTTTCCATAAAGAGGTGAACCCTTTCAAGTCAGCATAGTTGTAGAGATTTGGTCACCGAGAACTTGTAGTCAAAAAGTATGTTAAGGTCAAGTCCTTTCCTCCTCTTCCTTCTTTTTCTTCTCTGTCTCCTTTTCCTTCTCCTTTTCCTTCTCCCTCTCCCTCTTTCCATCCTTTAGTTTCTCCCTCTCCCACTTCTATGTCACTTCTTTTTTTTTGGGGGGGGGGGTCCGGTCATGGGGCCTGAACTCTGGGCCTGGGCGCTGTCCCTCAGCTCTTCAGCTCAAGGCTAGCGCTCTACCACTTGAGCCACAGCACCACTTCCGGCTTTTTTCTTTTTGCTTATGTGGTGCTGAGGAATAGAACCCAGGGCCTCGAGCATTCAAGGCAAGCGCTCTACCACTGAGCCACCTTCCCAGCCCCCTGTCACTTCTTTTTTACTTCCTGGATTCCATGAATACTCATACTCCATCACATGTTCCTGACATGGGGTACTGTGCCACCACCAACCCAAAACAATTAAGAAACATAAACTGAAATGTATAAAATCAGAAGCCAAGATTAATCTTTCCCCCTTTTAAGTGAATTTTATAAAGTATTTTGTCATGTTAATAGGAGACTATCACAGCATGCTCTCATTTATTATAAGTGATAAGATTTACTAGAAAAAAAATTTGACCAACATCTCCCTAATGAAATGATTGATTAAATTAATATTATATTAGGAAAAATCTACTTTAAAATATCAGATATACTTCAATAAGTGGCAAAAAAAAAATCACATCTATACTTTGCTATGACAAAACAGCAGATTTCAATCTGTTCCTCAAGGAAATTGACCTATAATTGGCAGTATTGTCAATTTCATAAATGTTAGAAGACTATAGAAAAAATTTCAACTCAAACTGCATGATATAAAATTTACTTTGTCCCCTGTATACTATTTCTAGTTCCCAAAATGACTTGTATTTTATCACATTTTTAATTAACTTTAAGTAGTCTTATGGGAGTTATTGCTGTTTGACAAAGCAGTTTATGAATAGTGTTTAGTGAGGGTTTTTTTTGTTTGTTTGTTTACTTTTTTGTCTTCGGAGGTTTGAACGCTGGGCTGGGAGCTGTCCCTGAACTTCTTTGGATGAATGCTAGAACTCTATCACTTGAGACATAGCAGCACTTTCAGATGTTTCTGAGATTTAATTGGTGATAATAATCTCACAGTCTTTCCTGCCTGGGCCGTAATCAAACCTCAATCCTCAGCCTCCTGATTACCTAGAATTACAGGCGTGAGCCACTAGTGCCCGGCTTAATACAAAGGAACTTTTTTTGGCTAGTCTCAGGGCTTGAACTCAGGGCCTCGTCAATGTCCTTAAGCTTCTTTTCCTCACGCTAGTACTCTGATTTGTGTCATAGTGCCAATTCCAGCTTTTTTGTTTATGTAGTACTGAGGAATCAAACACCGGGCTTCACACATTCAAGGCAAGCAGTTTATCATTAAGACAAATTCCATGGTCAATACAATGCATATTGATCATCATTATCACTCATCCTTCTCAATCCTATCTCATCCCTCAATTTACATAATTTTGTAGAATATTCACTGACTCGCAATGTCATGTATGGTCACTAAGAGAATATATCACAGATCACATTTTATTGATAATCATATTCATCAATGCACTAAAGTTATGCATTATATAATTCTGTGATTTTAAATTGTAAATTTTTACACAGATTCACCGACTACTATTCTAAAATTTTTCCTAAGGATAATGCAAATGCAATCTGTGATCCTTCAATAAAGTACAATGATTCTTAGAATGTTAAAGATTTGGAGTAAGAACATCACTTTCAGTTCTAGAACATTTTATCATCAGTATCCTCTCAAAATACTCCAATATTTATTAGTAAACACTTCCTGTCATTATTTCAACCTACCCTCCCTTTAGCAGATATTATTTCATATTCTACATCTACAGATGTGCCAATTTTAAAAAGCTCATATAATTAGAAAATGCAGTCTATTTTATCTATTTCTCCCATGTAATGTTACTATTTCCAAAGTAAGTCTAAATTTTTCTCATAGATAGAGCATATTGTTTTGTATGCATGTATATAATGGTATTATATCCTCAATGGGCATTTAAATATTTTATTATATGTTATTGTAAAAGGTTTTGCTATGTATATTCTTGTACATGTGTCTCATTGGACATATGTTGAAATATATTTTGTATATAAAATTATGATTGAAAATGCTATATCATAGAGGCAACTCTACGTGTAATATCTTAAAGTTTGCCAGTATGTTTAACAAACTGAAAATATCATTTTAAATGCCAAGCACCAATGTATAAGGATTCCAATTTGCACATAATGGTTGTGCAAGGGTATCTTATTGTTTCTATTTCCACTAATCTCTATATGTATGCAATGTCGTGGTATGTTATGATACTTCCATATATTCCTTGGTTGTTGTTATATTACTATAGAGATATGTATTTGGATTTTTGATAAATTATTCAGGATGGTTAAAGTTTTTCATTGGCATTAATATGCTCTTAATATATTTCTGATTCGTCTCTTTAAATAAATGTATATGTACACACTATGTCTGTATATATACAAATACCTATATATATGTAAACATATTTAAGAATATAAAGATGTGTACATACATGTATATGAACATATTTGTATATTATTATTTTCATTTGTCTGTAAGTTATCATTTTACTTTATTTATCAAACATGTCCTTTATTGATTTTATTTTATTGTTACAATGTTGCACAGAGAAGACGGGCGCCGGTGGCTCATGCCTGTAATCCTAACTACTCAGGAGGCTGAGAACTAAGGATGGTGGTTCAAAGCCAGCCTGTGCAGTAAATGTCCATGAGACTCTTATCTCCAATAAACCACCAGAAAATGAGAAGTGGCACTATGGCTTAAGTGGTAGAGATTTAGCCTTGAGCTGAATAGCTGAGGGAGACTTCAGGCCCACGACTACCACCAACAACAACAATAAAAAGTATACTGACTCAAAAAGCAATAGTATTAAGCAGTCTTAAAGATGGGCTCAAGTCTAACATTTTAGTATTATCTTAGATAACAGCAGCCTTCTAGTTCAATGAGCCATGATTCTTCAAACTGTTGACCGAATTTCTTAGTTTATTTAGACAATCACTATAAGTATGTATTTTCTCAACTCTCTTTCTTTCATTTCACCACAGAATCTCAATTTTTCCTTTATGTCATACTTGAATACCAATGTCTTTGGAAGATATTTATTAATTGGTGTATATTAATTGTGCAAAAAATCTTATTGAAATATTTTACACTCTCACATATTAATGAAGGGGTTGATTAACCTGTTTCTGTCTTTCTCCATTCCCATTGCCCTTTATTTTTCAACTGTTTTTTGTGAATTTCTTTGTGCTATCTTCATACATCGTCAAAATGTATTAAATTGAAAATTATAAAATGCTGAATATAAAAGCAAAAATTTAAATAAATTGAGACTTATCTTTTTTGTGGGTTGGAGGATACAATTCAGCAAAGATATAAATTGTCTCCTCCCCTTTTTTTGTTCATTCATGAGGCTTGAAATCTGGTCCTGGGCACTGTCCCTCTGTTCTTCAGTTCAAAGTGAATAATCTACTCATTGAGCAACTGTGCCACTTCTGGTTTTCTGGTGATTATTTATACATGAGAGTCTTATGGACATTCCCGTTCCAGCTGACTCTGAACTGAAATCCTCAGATCTCAGCCTCCTAGACAGCTAGAATTACAAGTATGAGCCAACAGCGCTCAGCTTCACAGTTTTATTTAAGTTTATGACAATTTCTAAAAACACCTGACCAGCACTCTGAGTCATTGAAAAAGAATAATAAACTGGAATATATTGCTCTTTCTAATATTAAAGCTGTTAGTGTAAATTTGTTATATTTGTAGAGGAAATAATACACAGCTTAATAGGTCTGTAGGGCACCAGATTAGATACACATAAATATTATCAAGGAATATTTAATAAGGGGTAAAACCAAACATTTGTGGAATGACATTCTCTTTAATAAGGGGGATAGATTAGACAGTATTTGGGAGAATTAAAAAGTGAACATTAGTTAAACATAGCAATTTATTCAAGCAGGATTTATTTATTTATTAACTTCAAACAGGATTAAAACGTGGTATATAAAACAAAAAGAGTTTTTTTAAATGTAAAGCAAAGGAAGATTTCTTGGCAATTTTGGAGATGAAATATTTAAAATTTGGCATTAAAATTGTAAGAAAGGAAAATGATACAGTTCAACTCCATAAAAGTGTAAAACAATTTAGTCTGTGAAAGCTCATATACAAATAGTGAATAGTGGGAGCAGGTGGTTCATGTATCTCATCTTAGCTACTTCAGAGGCTGTGATTTGAGTATTGCAGTTTGAAGCCAGCCCACAAAATAAAGTTCCTGAGAATCTTATCTCTGATTGATCAGCCAAAAATGTCAGATGTGAGGCATGACTGAAATGGTAAATTATTAACAAATTGTAACAAATCTCAGGGACGCTGAGTTCAAGCCTCAAGACGATACATACATGTACAAAAGTAATAATAGTAATACTATGATGATGATGATGAAGGGTACCCATAGTCAAGGATAAAATATTTGCAACTCCTACACCTGAAGAATGCCTCAAATCTAGACTCTACATATAACTCTTAAAAACCTAATGTTAAAAAGAACATAAATTAGAAACAAGCAAAATACATCTTGTGAAACATATGCACAAGAAAATCATCATCAGTCCTCAAGTAAATGCATATTGAAACTAAAATGACATCATAAAACATGTACGAGTATTACTTCACATAATACAATAATGACCATTATAAATGGTGTCAAGAAACACAGAAACTGGATGTTCGCAGGAATGTCAAATGGGAAAGCCACTTCTGAAAATATTTTGACAGGTCCCTAGAATAGAAATATGCAACCACCCACAGAATAGTACAGGAATTGAGCTCTTTAGGCTTTGTCACATAAAAATAAAATGTAACATTCACCCAAAGGCCAAAACACAGAGGATTATAGAAGCATTATTTCCTCTAGTCTAAGAAATGGAAATCAATTCAGGCTTTCTTCAGGTGAATGGGAAACGAATTGTGCTACATTCTCTAATAACAGAACCAAAAGGCAATTAGAGTAAACACAATACCATATTAAGACATACAATAACTGGGAATAATCTACCATAGATTTGAAGGCAATCTTAAAAACTTAATTATTGCATGATGTAGAAGTTAGAGAAAAAATGTGTTGGTTGGCAGGATGAAACAGGTTTGGGATGGGAAAAAGAGAAGTAGTGGGTTTAAGTATAAAAGGGAAACATGATACAGACTTATTTTTGGTAAAGTAATGTACCTGTAAATATTGTATATTCATATAGAGTTGATAAAATTATATTGGAATTAATATATGCACAAAGTAATTAAAGTAACTAAAGTTTGCATAAGGTACTTGTTAAATATTGTCCTACTTCTGATGAATACTAGTAATATTTAAATAAGTTGGAAAAAGTTTTCAAGTGGTTTATCTGTGTTTTTACATCTTAAAGATCCATACTAACCTCAATAGAATTTAATGATATCTAGAAAACAGAAGGCAATATTGAATGTTTGCATTGAAAACTAGTTTGAGTTCAAGCTTGAGATGCAGTATACCTTGCTAATTAGAAGATTTGGAAGACTGATATCAGGGGAAATTTTGACAAAAAAAATCCTGAGTAACTACAAAAATAAAGAAAGGTAGATATAGTTTGATTTTCCTGATATTTTGTTTGTGGAAGCCATAGGTAAGAGATCATTGCTCAAGGGAGGCTTGGCCTGAAAAATAATCTAAAATGGTTAGAGCCTTAGTAACTTCAAGCACCATATTGCCAAAGAAAAAAAGAAGAAAACAAAAAAGTTTTATGTCATTGGATACAAGAATTGAAAGTATTTTTTTTTTACTGTTTTAGTATTCAGGCCTCTCTAATATAAAAACATTTATTTCAAGTAATTATTGTATTACCACTATTTTTAACTTATTATTTGACCTTCTTGGAGATTGAATCCATGGCTTTTTATATATTAGTCTAGTTCTACAACTGAGCTGTACCCCAGCTCTCTTGTACAGTTTTGTAAATTGTCTATGAATTCTTCAATAGTTAGCTATTCTACTTTCCATCTTATCTTTTCTCTCCCACATTTTCCCCTATGTATTTTAGTTTATGTGTTGAAAACTTTCCTCAATTTTATCTTCTAAACTTAGAATTTTGCTTTTGAGTTTATAGATAAGGTGGTTATTTTTATGACATCTTTAAAAATTATATAGATATATGTATTTCATATATATGATTGATTCTTAGAGTTCATTGCAATAAGCAGCATTTATCTGGTCAGATACATATAGCTATTGAGCCATTGTGATCCTATCCTAAGAATAGCTTTCCTTGTTCTTGCCATGTGAATGCTTAGAGTGCTGTTAATCATATCCAAGTGTAATTATTTGTCTTTTACAATCTATTGGATTATTTTGTAGATTTATGGACATATCTTCTTATTAGAAATGAGGAAAACTATGCAGCATATATTTAATTGGATCTAGCTTATTTCACTTAATACCATTTTTCCCCAGTCTTTCCATTTCTTCAGGCATGGAATAATGCCATTCTTTCCAGTGGAAGCACAGAATTACATCAATATAACAGAATTGAAGACCCAGAAATGAATCCACTCCTATAGGCACATAATATTTGATAATGGAGCCAGGAACACAGGATGGAAGAAAAACAGCCTTCAAAAAATTGTGCTGGTATAATTGGCTGTACACAGAAAACTGAAATTAGATCCTTATATATCCCCCTGCACCAGAATTGATTCCAAATGGATCAAAGACCTCAATGTAAGTCCAGATGCCTTAGGAATCTTACAGTTAGGGGAAACATGAGGGCTCCTTGGCACAGGTTAAAACTTCCAAAGTAAGTCTGGAAAACATTTGTCAGACTCAAAAGCCATGAGAAAAAGAGAGTGTAACACAGATTTCTTAGGTAGCAAACTTACAGACGAGGGCCTCAGCCAATGCTAAACCCTTCCTCCCTTTTCTAACTAGGTTATTTATAGTGGGTTTACATGACTATAAGGGTTTTCTGGTAGGGATTAGTAAGAAAACAACTAATGCTAAGACAGAGATAGTATGTGAAATGTGTTGTAGCTGGAGAAAAGGAGGGATTAAGGCTGGGGTTCTAGTTCAAAGCCTTGGCTTGGTGCCAGCTAAGTAAGGTATAGCTGCACCAGGGAAGGTGGGTAAAACAGGAGTGGTTATAAACAAAATCACTGGTCTGAAGCCTCAAAATAAGGACCCTAGTCTGTGTGGACCAAACAGTCTCTAACATGAGGTTTTTATCTCAGTTAACCAGCACGATTTTAGATTTTTGCAGAGTGGGATGTGCATAGTCACAGGCAATGTCTCCTATGTCAGGTAATCCAATCTACTCTATCACATGTTACCCAATAGCCAGGTTTTATACAAATGACTACAATGTGATTGTACAAATGTGATTGCGACTTTTCCCTCTCACGAATCAAAACTATCAAATGATTTCTGTCTTCCAGGTGTTTACATATTTCTCATGATCTTTTCTACCATTTTGTCTTCATTATTGATATTCATAGTACTTTTTGTTGTTGCCTTGTGTGTATATGCCATTTTTAGGGCTTGAACTCCATGTTTAATGGTCTCTCGTAATTTTTACTCATGGTGGATGACACTCTATCCTTGAGCCGCATCCTCACCTTCTGCTTCTTGCTTGATAATTGGAGATAATTTTTCACATTTTTGTCTGTTTGGACTGACATTGAACTAAAATTATGAGGTCTCAGCCTCCTGAGTTCTAGGATTGTACACATGAATGGCTAACACCAGTCTTTGCTTTACTATTATTTTAATTATGTGATAAAGGAAAGTAGAAGTATATTTGTGTTAAGGGTGCAATTTTAAAATAAAAGTTTGAATCAACTTGATATAATATAACTTATCACTTTTAACAGTTAAATCAATGAATATTACATATTCCCACAGAAATTTAATTGAAAACAAAAGGCATAACTGTTTTCTTAAAGCAATTAATGGAACCATGAATTACTTTCACTTTACAATTCATGTTTTATATAACTTTAATTAGCAGACTTCCATGAGTAAAAGTAAATATATTAATTGTATACCACAAGAAGGAAAGTGATTACAGTTAAGGACAGATATATCATTACAGCCAGAAGATACGTTTTTGAGCATTCTCACTAAAAGGAATGTTACATGCAGAAAAAATGGATATGATGTATTTTATCATTACACAACATATATATGAATGGGATTGCTACTCAATAATTTATAAGTAATTATGTAGGTAGGACCCTTGTCGGTTGTATGGCTAGTGAAGATCTTCTCCCAATCCGTATGCTTTCTGTTGATCTTGCCAGCTATGTCCTTTGCCATGCAGAAGCTCTGGAATTACATGCAATTCCATTTGTACAACCTTCTTTGATTTGTTGTGTTTCTGGGTCTCTATTAAGGAAATTTTGGCCTGTGCCAAGGAGACCTAGGATTTCTTCAATTCCATCCTGTAATGTTTTCAGAACGTCTGCTTTGAATCCGAGGTCTTTGATTCATTTGGAGTTGATTCTGGTGCAGGATGATATATAAGGATCTAGCTTTAGTTTTCTACAAGTAGTTAACTAATTTTGCCAGCAGCATTTACTGAAAAGGTTGTCTTCTTCCATTCTATTTTTTAGCTGCCTTACCGAAGATTAGATGGCTATAGGTCTTTAGATTCATTTCTGGGTTTTCAATTCTTTTCCATTGGTCCTGGGATCTCTTCTTGTGCCAGTACCAAGCTGTTTTGATTGCTATGGCTTTCTAGTAGAGTTTGAAATTTGTTATTGATATTTCTCCAGCACTGTTCTTTCAGTTAAGGATCATTTTTGATATTCGGGGTCTTTTATTATTCCATATGAATTTTTGTACTACCATTCCTATTTCCTTGATGGATGAGGTTGGACTATTGATAGGTATATCACATTGAATTTGTAGATAGCCTTGGGAAGTATTGACATTTTCAGGATTTTGATCTTTCCAATCCAGTACCATTGGAGTTATTGCCACTTTCTTAGTTCTGTTTTGGTTTCCTTTTTCATGTTTTTAAAGTTTTCATCTTAGAGGTCCTTCACTTTTTGGTTAATTCCTAGGTATTTTATTTTTTTGTGAGAGTATTCTGAATGGAGTTGCTTTCCTGATTTCAGCTACACTTTTCTCATTGTTGGCATACAGAAAAGCTATTTATTTTTGATGGTTAATTTTATCCCCTGCTACTTTGCCAAAGTTTTGAATCACCTTGAGCAAATTGGGAGTGAAGTCTGTGGAATTCTTTAAATTCAAGATCAAGTCATCTGCAAAGAGGGAGAGTTTTACTTCTTCTTTCCCTATTTTCATCGCCTTTATGTTTACATCTTGTCTTACTGCTGTAGCTAAGCATTCTAATACTACATTTAAAAGCAGTGGGGAGATTGGATATCCTTATCTCCTTCCTGAGTTTAGAGGAAATTGCTTTAGTTTTTCACCATTGAATATAATATTGGCTGTAGGTTTGACATATACAACCTTTATTGTATTGAGGACGGTTCCATGGATTCATAATTTTTCCAGAACATTCATCATAAAGGCATGTTGGATCTTGTCAAATGCTTTTTCTGCATCGATTGAGATAACCATGTGGTTCTTATCCTTGCTCTTGTTGATGTGATGAATTATGTTAATTGATTTGCATATATTGAACCAGCTTTGCATCCCTGAAATGAATCCTGTTTGATGGTGGTGTATGATTTTTGATTGAATTGGTGAAGTCGATAGGGCAAAATTCTGTTGAGAAGTTTTGCATCAATATTCATCAAAGATATTGGTCTATAGTTCCCTTTATTTAATGAGTCCCTGCCTGGTTTTGGGATGAAGTAATTATAGCTTCATAGAATGAATTTGGTAGTGAATTTTCTCTTTCAATTTCATTGAAGAGTTAAAGGAGTATTGGTGTAAGTTCTGCTTTGAAAGCCTTGTACAATTCTGCTCTAAAACAATCTGGTCCTGGGCTTTTCTTAGATGGGAGGTTACTTATTGCTGTTTCTATTTCATTGCTTGATATGGGCCTGTTAAGATGGTTTAACTCATCTAGATTTAGTTTCTGCATGTTGATATTTGCTAGGAAGAGGTCCATTTCTTCCAGGTTCTCAAACTTATTAGCATAAAGTTTTGAGAATTATTCCCTTATAATGTTCTGAATCTTGGTTGTTTCTGTGGTGATGTTTGCATTCTCTTCTCTGAGTTTATTTATTTGGGTGTGCCCTCTTCTTTTTCTGATAAGAATTGCTAAGATTCTGTGAATTTTGTTAATTTTTTCGAAGAACAAACTCTTTGTTTTGTTCATTCTTTTTATGGTTTTTCTATTCTAATTCATTCAATTTTAATTATTTCTTTCTGTCTACTGGATTGTGGTTTATCTTGCTGCTCTTTTTCAAGGAGGCTCAGCTGTCTCATTAAATTGTTAGATCTCACCTAATTTGTTGATAGAGGAACTCAGAGCTATAAACTTGCCTCAGAGTACTGCCTTTGCTGTGTCCCAGAGGAGCTGGTAGTTTGTGTGATCATCTTTGTTGAATATCATGAACACTTGAATTTCATTTCTAATCTCTTCCATGACCAACTGGTGGTTTAACAGTGTGCTGTTCAGCCTCGATGTGTTACTGGACTTTCTTTGATGGCTTTTGCTGTTGAGTTCTAATATTATTCCATTGTGGTCTGAGAGAATGCAAGGTACAACTTCAATGTTTCTAAATTTGGACAAGTTTGCTTTGTGACCTAAAATGTAGTCTATTTTGGAATATGTTCCATGTGCTGCTGAGAAATACGTGTATTATGATGTTGCTGGGTAAAATATTTGGTAAATGTCTGTTAAATCTAGTTGATCTATACAGTTGTTTAGGTCTGTGGTTTCTCTATTGAGTTTTTGCCAAGTGGATATGGTGTGTTAAAATCCCCAACAATTAATATCTGTGGATTTATATGAGATTTGAGAGAAAATAGTCTTCCCTGGACAAATTTGTGTGCTCCGTTGCTTGGCGAATAGAGATTTAGAATTGCAATATCATCCTGAAGGAGAGATCCCTTAATAAGTATGTAGCGACCTTCTTTATCTTTTCTAACTAATTTTAATTTAAAGTCCATTTCAACTGATATTATTATTGCAAATTTTGCCTGTTTATGGGGGCCATTTTCTTGGTAGATTTTGTTCCAGCCTTTTACTTTCAAAATGTGTTTGTTTTTATGGGAAAGTTGTGACTCCTGAAGGCAGCAGAATGAATGATCTTGGTTTTTAATCCAAATTGAGTCTATGTATTTTAATTGGATATTTAAGCCCTTTAAAGTTAAGAGATAGGACGGAGAGATATTTGGGTATTCCTGCCATTTTATCCACCTTTTTGGGGGCTCGGCAACTGAGTTCTTCCTATCGTTCTTGGATTCTCAGTTTGTGTGCACTTTCTTGGCCTTTGTTGTGGTCTTGTTGGTTTTCTATGTGTAGGACATCTTTAAGTATCTTTTTAGGGCTGTTTTGGTAGAGATATATTGTTTCAATTTGTCTTTGCTATGGAAGGTTTTTATTTGACCTTTGGTTTTGAAGGAGGGTTTAGCTGGGTACAGTATTCTTGGTTGATACTTGTTTGTCTTTAGGGCATGGCATACATCATTCCAGGCGTTTCTTGCTTTAATTGTCTCTGCTGAGAAATCTTAGGTGATTCTAATTGGTTTCCCTTTATAGGTGATTGATCTTTTCTCCTTGACAGCTTTCAGGATCTTTTCCTTGGTCTGAATTGATCCTATGCAGATTATAATGAGACATTGTGATGTCCTGTTGTGGTCTGGTCTATTTAGGGTTCTAAAAGCTTCTTGTATCTGAATAGGCCTATCTTTTTGTATGTTTGGGAAGTTCTCTGCTAGGATCCTGTTAAACAAATTGCCTAGATCATTAACTTCTGTCTCTAGGTTCTCCTCTACACCCATTATCCTCAGATTAGGCCATCCGATGGTGTCTTTCAAGTGTTGAATAGATTTTTCACATTTCTTGGATTTGTCTTGGATGGTTGTATGTTCATTCTCTAAAATATCTAGGTTGTCTTCAGTCCCCGAGATTCGATCTTCTGCATGGTCCAACCTACTGTCAAGAATTTCTACTTTTTTTTTAAACTTATTTTCATTCTAATTGGTCGGCTTTGATGGCTTCAAATTCTTTGTTGGTACTTTGTTCTAGATCTTGTAAGAACTTCCTTATTTCCTTAATTTGGTGTTCTGTGTTTATTCTCAAATCACTTAGTTGATTGGTTATGGTTTCCTTGTACTGCCATTCCTTCTGTTGTGCTCCATTCAGCATTCCCTTTGTAGTCTCCCTGATTTCTTTCCACTATCTGGTTATGGATTCCATGAATGCCTCCATTGATCTTTGTCTATTCTCAGTTCAAGTATTTCACTTTGATTTGCTTCCTCACGTTCATGCAATTTATCTAGTTCTCTTTGAGTGTTCTCTGCCTGCTCACACCATCCATTCCTGACTATGTTCTCTTTGTCTTTTCTCAGCCAGTTCATGCATTTCCTATCTTTTTGACTGATCTCAACCTGCTCATGCAATTCCTTTCTTTCTCTTTGAGTGTTCTCAATCTGCTCATGAAATTCCCGTATCAATCTGAATAGCTTCTTCACGTTCATGAGACTCCTGTATTGATCTTTGGTTTGCCTCCTCTCTCTCCCTATCATGCTCACACTGAGACCTGTGCAGCTTTTCACTTTTTTCATTTACACTATCTATCTATAGCATTTGTAGAGCTTTTGGGGAACTCTCCTCTGCATTATTCATTATGATTTCTGTCCCCTGATTGTCATTAGTGGGAGTTGAGATCCCCAGACTTGCCATTTTTCTTGTGTTTTTCTGGCTTCTTCTGCCCATTTGGGATGAGAATAACACCAGTTTTTTGGTGGAACACTATTTTAAGGTTAGCATCAACCAAAGCCCATAATTCCACAATCAAAAATCTGCAAATACAATCTAGTTCAAGAGATACAATCTATTCAACATCACACAACCATGTCTTAATGGCCTAAGAACAAGAAAGGAGAATTTGGCAAACAGAAATTATTATGTTTAGGAAGAATGTGGGGTAAAATAGGCTTAGAGGAATGTGGGAAGGTGAGGGAGAGTGGAATTAACCAAGTACTAATCTCAGAGAGGGAAATATATTGGACAGAATGATAGCAGAGAGAGAAAATAGAAAAAAGAAAAAGTAAAAAAGAAGAAGAAGAAGAAGAAAAATAAAAAAGACAAGAAAAAAAGGAAAAACAAAAATTAAAAATTAAATACTGAAACCCTTAAAAACTGCAAGTTTGAAGATGTAATATCCAGAGAAGAATGGGGATTGGATGAGAGGAGGGGAGGGATAGAAAGGAGACATGAAACACTAGAAAAATAAAAATGTTTCAAATATTATGTGGGTATAAGTAGGTAATACTGTTATTAAGGAATTGAAGTCTAAGAGGTTTTGAATTGAATAATAAATTTCTGGTTTAAGTGTGTACACGTTGGGGGATAAGATCTAATAATCGACGACGGGTATATCTGAGGATGAGCAGAACAGCAATTAAGTCATGCAGAAAAGGACAAAAGAGAAGAAGTGAAAAGAATGAGAAAAGAAAGAAAGAGAAAAAAAGATCAATTGGTTAGTAGAGATAATAAAAAAGCACACATAGATATATACCTAAAATAAAAGTTATATGAGGAAGAAAAGAAAAAATAATAGAAAAAAAAATTTAAAAAAAGAATTAAAAGTTAAATATAAAAAAATTAAAAATAAGGTACAAAAAAAGAAAGTTCTTTGATTTTTATTTTTTTGGGGGGAAATGGGAAGATTCTGTATCTCCCTTGTGTCCATAAACAGTCTCGTGGTGGAGAGTCTGATCTTCTTGTGGTGTTTGGTTTTCCTGTGGCTTGATTGGTTACTTAAGTCAGTTTGTTTGTGCAAGCAGAATAATGTTCTGCTTTACCTAGGATTTTTTGATCCTCCTGCCAGCCTACTTCAGTGGGAGGGAGATCTGTTTTGAGGTTCACAAAAGAGGGAGTTGGCTGTTTCCTCTAGTTTGGAGATGCTGTGATGAGGCTAGGTTCTGGGTTGAGTTGAGGCCTTTCAGCAAACAGTAGCTTTTCCCTGAGGGGCTAGCTTCTGAGACACTCACAAAGGCCAGCCTGGAGCCATTCTCAGGGTTTATGTTTACTGAATTTCAGTTGATTGTCTAGGCTGCTGTAGGGACTGGCAGTCTCTGGCTCAGTTTACCCAGTGAAGAAAACCACTCCTGGGGGCGTATTTTGCTCTGCCTTTGCTGGGTGAGTTTTCCCTGTTGAGCCCTGTTGAGTTGAGCCTGACAGGTCTGGGCAGATTCCTGTGACATACTAAATGACCCTTTTGTTATCTTCCAAAGCCTGAGTTGGAGATAGCAGCTCAGCCGGGCATTTGTCAATATCAAAAACTGGAGATCTCTGGTAGATGGGGGTGGATGGGTGGCCTTCCCTCCTCTCTTCCCTGACAAGGAGTGAGGATGTCAGGTTTCTACTCATGCTGCCGGAGTGTTGGTTCCTGGGTCATCTCTGGTCTGCGATCTGCAGGATGAAGATATCTGCTCCTTGTCAGTTCTTGCTGGTGTTGAGTAGAATGCGTCGGCCTGCTATGTCTGGCGTCTTTGTCCCGGAGTCTCTGTGTTGCAGGTATGGCAGCTATGGCCGCCTCTGCCGCCGCCACCACTTCAGCCATGGCTGCAGGCAAGTGCTCAGATCTGTCTCCTTGCCTGGATTTTCCTTCTCTGGCCAAACTCTCTGTACTGAGATGCCACACTTGGTGTATTTTTCTAGCCTAGGACTGTCCACTGGAACACTAAAACTGCTTTCTATGCGAGAGCTTGTCCTCTGCAATCTTCCTGCCACTCTGTTTTAGGAATCTTCCTTGGCTTTCTAACGTTAACCCTTCTACCCTAAAATTGATATGCCCTCCAACCTTGTCAGAGGTTTCATCTCATTGGAGCAGAAAAGTATAAGCCATAATCATTGTTTGGAACAACTGTAACATTTTACATATATTTCACTTAATTTAAGAACCAAAACATTGAAGTCATATTAATAGCAAATGTCTTCTGAGCTTATCAGTCTCTTAATAGATGGTAATCTTTAATGATACATCTATTTTTTTCTTCCTAACATCTTATATCTTAGGAAAATCTTTTTGGGTAACCCTGTGTTTCCTGATTAAAAGACTGGAACAAAGGCAATAATGAAAATACCTAAGGAAAATACTTCAAAACAATTAAAAAAGAAATCACAGTCACTCCTGTTTTCACCAGTTCGAACAAGAATATACCTTAATGTATCACGTTTTTGTTGCATTCAAATAGCAATAATTAAAAAAATTAAAAGAGCAATAATTAAACCTTAGCAGTGAAGAAGGGAACAGAAAACTTTATTTGAAGACACCTTGACTTTGAAGAATTCAATATAAGTATAATGGATTTATCTTGTTTTTCTATGTAGTTGCCAAAATAATAGCTAACAACACCCAAAGGCAGGAAAACACCTAAGCCAAAGCAGTAAACTTTTGGCTATAAAACAATTGTGAGCGTCTTACATTTTCAAAGTCAGGCTTGCAAAGAGGAAAGTGTATTTGCTTTGGTATGAACAATAAAAAATATGAAAATCTTGTATTAATGTTTTACTTATCTTGACTAGGACTTCTCAGGTTGGAGAAGAGAAAAAGTATGAAAAAGTTCAAGATTGACTATTCCCCAAGATCATTCTTATTTATCAGCTATAGTGATGGAAGTAACGTGGGTTACTCTTAGTATCATGTTTGTTTACATTTTGAAGCACTATTTTTTCTGGGTTATAAACTGCAAACCCTTGAGTACTAATAAAGGGTCATTTCCTACGAGAGGATTGTTGTTGGGTAAACAAACAAAATATCAAAAACTTAGCAGAGAGGAAACTATTTTCTAGCTATACCACAATTTGTAGGTGTAGATTTTGTTTTTCATTGTTCCAAGGGACCCACTTTTGTTATCTTCTTTTTCAACATCTAGTGCTCCTATAATATCATACACCATCCTGGGATGACTATATCTTTACTGGATTCTCTAATTTCTGTTGGAAAGTTAGGAAGGATAGAAAATTGAGTTTCTGTTTCCATTTTACCTTAATTTTTATTGCTTTAGAAAATGTAACTCAAAATGATATAAATTATCTTTATAATATAAGGAGACAGATTCGATTTCCATAATCTTACCCTAGCCTTGTACATAGCTTTGGAACTTAGTGTTCCCTAAATGTGAAAATAAAGATAGGGAGCTTTTTATTTAAATATTATTTACAATTTCGAGTCTTCCTTTATGTAAGGCCCTTAGTGGTATGTACATATCACACATGTGCACAAAGCCAGTAGCAAAATTTTCTTATTCTCAGAAACTAGGAAATGTAGTAATGTGGTGTCCCTGTAGTTGCATCAGGAAAAGGTTGTAGTTGAATTAGTTTACTAAACCAAATCTGCTGTAAAAAATTTCTACAAGTTAATTGGCTTGAATAATCCGTATTTATCATTTTACAGTTCTAAAGGACAGAAATCCAAAAGAAGTCTCACTAGATTAAATTTGAGCCAACTACAAAGTTAAAATATTTTTCAAATGATTTAGTGGAAAGGGCATTTACTTCCTGTTCTACTTTTCAGAAATTCAGAATCTGGGTTGTCGTCTTTTCCTTTATCTTCTATCTTTACATCTTTCTGATGGTACTTACCTAATCATTTCCCTTTTCAACTACAGCTGGGATTTTTAAGTACCCATTTGTGTTACTTTCCCCATCTGATAATTATTCAAATTTGTGTTCCTTGGGTAATGAAAGGTGATTATTTTACATATATCTATATATATCTATATATAGATATATGTATAAAGAAAAATCTACATTTGATGGATTACGTATGTGGAGAAAACAGATATATTGGGAAGGTTTTGGTTTTAGAATGAGTGTAGTATTCTTTCTACTATAAGCTGTTTTCCTTTCATTAATTTTGAACAACATGTTTTCTCAATGAAATATAACTAGAAAAAATTTAGTCCCTGAAAGCAATTAATCCTGATTAAAATATTGTCAAGTACTAGAAATACTAAATGCCAGAGAGCAGCTCCTGAAGCAGTTCTGGCACTATCACTTTTTATACATTCTGCTTACAATCTTCACTTTTCAAGACCATTTGATTATTATTATTTTGGAATTATGGTAAATATTTATTTGACTGCTATTTTTAAAGAATGCACCACCCAATACTGGTTCTTTTTTTCTCACTTTTTTCGGTCTAATCTATTTCTGAAAGAAACACAGCTATTTGAATCACATGAACTGCTTATTGAAATTGAATTGGAGTGGAGAGGAAAAGAAGAATAAAGATGTCTCTGTGGATATATCACATTAAAAAAGTATCTAAAAGCTAATTTAATGCCTCCCAAAAGCAAACAACAAATTACTATTTATTTTAAAATTATTTTTAAAAATTTAAAAAAATATCATTTATTTAAAAAACTATATGTTAAAAAATTAGTCAAGGCAAATGGTTTATTAGATATTTTAGAGTCATGTTCAGATTCTATGATGGAAGCCAGAAAGGGAAAATAAAATCATGTTTTTATTCTTCCTCTTGCCACTCTGATATACTTCTTATATTTCTGAAAGAATGAAATTCTGCCTTTGCTTGATATCCACAATGTATCATTCTTCCTTTATAAATAGGAGAATTTGGTGAAAGGATGAGAATTCACAGTAGAAAAAGTAGAAGAGGAAAAGAGAAGGAGAAATCTAGATATTTTGTTCTTCCTTATCTCAATCACAAGGTCTGGATAATGATTGTGTATATTAGATACAGTGCTCTAGAGTGATTAAACACATTTATAGAAAAAGTTAGCCCCACAAGTGATCAAGTAAAGAATGCTTATTTATTAAAAAATGTAATAACATCAAACAGAAAGTGTTCTCTATTTGTTTAGTACATGTTTAGTATGTGTTAAATTCTGGTATGCTATAGTCAACTATCATAAAGGTATATAAGAATGGTAAGAAACTAGTATTTTATTATCATATTCTAATATTAGCTTAATTCTTACTGTTTTTGAGTTTTGCCACAATTTCACAAGCTATATTCTCCCAGTATATAAGTTGAAAGAAGATTCCCTCTCTATATATTCTATTTTTATAGCTACGAGAAAAGAAGTTAACTCTTAGATACAGACAATGGGATAGAAATCTTCCCCTAGTAATAGCCTTTGAACATTTGTGGTTCATTTTTTTAAGCTGAAGTAAGTCACATGACCCATCTTGACATTGCAGAGTAGAGGTAAATCTCACCTATTGGAAGCTGATGCAGGAAAGAGTAATATGTCAAGATATGCAAAACTTGGGATAAAGAGGGAAAAGAAGAGAACTATAGTAAAATCAATCATACTTGCAATCATCACATGTCTCTGCAGGAAGGAAACTATTATGTACCTTTGTTTCTAAAACTACTGAGATCTTCAAATCATGTCTTTTATGCTTGGATATTACTGGAATTAGAGAACATTTTGATACTGAGACAGCATAAAATCTCAAAGAAAGCTGGAGTAATCATTCAATACTACCTTTTGTTCTGCAAAGAAAAGAAACCATTTTATATACAATAATTTATACTTTCTTACCTAGAATCTTTTTTTTCCAGAAATGGTTTTTGTTAATGTATGTGACTATCCACCAGAATAAATGTCTTCATTTATCTGCATCTTGTGCAGACAATATAGTCAATTAGATGGAAGTGGGAGTTCAACAATAGCACTTTTTAAAAATGGAAAATATGTGGACAGGGAGCCAATATACATATTTTTCCACCATCACTTTCCCCAACCTCCTTCTTTCTTCCTTCCTAGGAAACACATCAAAACTATAAAAAGCTTAGATATTTGGCTCTTGACCTGGAAAATGGAAACAGAATGTTATGGATGTCGGAGATAATGGCCAATAGTGTTTTACATAATAATGTCACATGCAACAGCCCTATGAGTCCTGCAGGTCTTAATACTAACTCTTTAGTGATGTGATATTAATGTCAGCCTTACTGGACTTAGTATTGTTTTACACTTCCTTTTCTACCACCTGGCCTAAATTATAATACATATTAATGGAATGAAATGTAATGCCATCTTAAGAAAGTTCCATTTAAACAAGACTCAGAGTCCATTTAAACAAAACTCAGAGTCCAGCCTCTGAGTTCAAGCCCCAGAACCAGCACAAACTAAACAAACAAGCAAACAAAAATAAAACACATATTTCTTTGGGGCCATCCTTAAAGCACTGGTTTGAAAACAGGCTCCTTTTGCTGATCGGACTCACTGGATACTGCTCTTCGGAATCCTTATTGCTATGGGGAACTCAGGACCACATTAAAGTTTTGGATAACTGACTCCTTCAACAAGAGAATCATGTCAAGATTGAAATATCCATGTATAAGGCACTTTAAAATCTCCATTTCTTTGTTTCTTTGTAGTAGAACACTTTTAAAACAATGCTATTTCCTTTTTTTCTATACTGGCCTTCAAATGGCGTATTGTTTCCTTTTGTAATACTCTAAACTAGAAGTTTACAGACAATTTTTATATGAGTACAGACAATTTTTATATGAGTAAATAACACACTCGAAAAAATTCAGGGACAGAGTTTCCTTAAAGCCTTGGATTCTGTTCTTGTACAGTAAAAACGACAGCACAAATTAACTTGAACTTTGTCATTTCTCTGTTCAATTCTTGTCTTGGAATCAGTTTCCACTTGCAGTAACAGTTCCTTCCACTTGCTTCAAGTAACAATCTATGGTGCTGCTCCAGGTAAAGTGAACATTTTGTGGCTTCATTGAAATAGCATAAGTACATCTTTGTTCATGAGGTACCACGTGTTTCAGAGACAACTTAGTAATGAGAAAATATGGAATTTGCATGCCTTATAAAACATTATCCATGTACATGTGGCCCTATAAGATATTAACTGAAATGGACCCCAAGATAGGACACAAGTTGTTTTTTTTTCCTTGCTATTGTTTTTAATGTATCTAACATGTACTATGTGATAATTTTTTGTTTCTCTTCTATTTTCTTCCTCCATGGTATAAATCCAGTTTTTACTGTATATGATGTTAATGACTTGCATATACTTTTTTCTAATGTGGGAAGGGGAAGGGAAATAACAAAATGATGAAACAAGGATACAGCATGACCCAAGCATGACCCATTGTAACAATGAGTTGTACAAGACAATATGTAGAAAACGAATTTTACAACGTGGGAAGGGGAGAAGGAATTTGGGGCAGCGAGGAGGAAAGGGATGACGGGAAAAACCAAAAGAGGAGGTCACAATGCTTAGTAGATTATGTGCTTATTAACTTACTTATATAACTAACCCCTCTATACAGAAGTTTTACAATAAAAAACAGGAGGAGGAGTTGTTTTTACTGTATTACATGTCAGTATAATTTGTGGAGGGGAAAGGGGAAAACAATTCGTTTAAATAGGGATACAAGTGGACCCATTGAATCAATGAGATGTACAAGATGTTATGTCGAAAAGGAACTTTACAACTTTGGTTGGGGGGAAAGCATGGGGGAGGCGAGGGGAGGATGGGAAGGGATGGGAAGGGGAAACAAAGGAGGAGGCTACAATGCTTGATAAGAAATGTACTCATTATCTTGCCCATGTAATTGTAACCCCTCTGTACAGTATTTTCATAATAAAAAAAACTATATAAAAAAGAAATAAAAAAAATGTAAAACTTTTATCCTGGATTACATTAAGCTCAAATTTCCTACGTGCCCTGTAAATTAAGACCAATTATAAGTGGGAAGAAGGTTCTCAGAAATATTTTTTTTGTTTGTGTTGTGTATTATTTCCCAAGTGTATGTAAGTTAACAGTTGAAGAAACAATACGAATAATAGAAGAAAAAGAAGTTCTGTGCTTAAGTATAATGGTTCAATAGAGTATAGAAGACTGCAAGTAAGACAACTTTGAAACAATAAAGCCAAGGCCAGTATGTAGATTGATGGAGTGATATAGAGAAAACATTACTACTAAGTGGAACATGAAGGATGAGGCCACTGTTTCTTCTACTAGCTCTAAATCATGGCAGCTAGTCATGCAAATTTGTAAAAAGTAGAATGGAAGAATAATTCTAGTTCCAAAGCAAGTCAGATTTAATAGCATGGACTTAACTGAAAAAAATGCCGTGTTGAGAGAGCAGGAATTATAGTAGCAATGAACTGGTGGCTAAGATCACATTTCTTTTTTCTTTCTTTTCTTTATTTTTATGTTTGTGGGGCTTGAACTCTGGACCTGGCACTGTCCCTCTACTACTCAGCTCAAAGCTAGCAGTCTACCACTTGAGCCACAGTGCCACTCCCAGTTTTCTGGTGGTAAATTGGACATAAGTGCCTCAGAAACTTTCCTACAGCTTAGACTATACACTCACAAAAATGCATCTAGTTTAAAAGTTGATACTCCTGGAAAGATAAAACCTAAGAATATAAAGGAGTCTGGGAATTTCATTTTGCATCTAGCCTCAGCAGAACAGTCTTTGGGACACTAGCTATACTTAACCAGCCAAAAGCTGCATTGGAAGAATGGCTCAAGTGATGGAATACTAGTTATGACCAAGATTGCTGAATAAGAGCTTGGGATTTTTTTTCATACATACATACAAGTATGCACATACACACAGAGGAACTTATAGGTGCAAACACACATATGAAACAATTCTCAGAATGTGTACAAAAGTTAGAAAATAATAGAAAATATATCCTGAGTAAGACTAGAAAAAGTGATAATTTTTAATATTAGAAAGTTCCCAAAAAAGCTTGAGAATATTACATAAGTAAGGATCAGAGATTGTAAGAAAGTCAAGTAATCATTATTAAAAGGATTGGATCCATGGAGGAATGAATCTGAGACCCTTGCAGGTGCATCTGAAAATGTTCATATCTTGTGTCAAATGTTAGAACATCTTTGAAAATTGTACATAAACAGTCTGAGCAGTCAGTCTAGTGGATAAGATCATCGGAGAAGTTCAGAATTGCTAATCTGTTACTCGAGTAAATAAACAAACAAATTATGGCAGGGCAATGTGATACAAGCCTGGAATTCTAGCACTCAGACTAAGACAGGAGGTTAGAGAGTGGAATTACATAGCGATACCTACCCTGGACCAGATAGTGTAGTTTTGTCTCAATGAAACATACCAAACAAGAAAGGGCTACACAGTTGGAACTTTGGGCTAATTTTGTCATTATATTTTGAGAAGTCAAGTTTCCTATTGAAATGCAACTCATATATAATCCTCAGTTGTGTTTTAAATGATCTCTTCATTAGAGAACATTCCTAGATGCAAAACAGCTCATGATTCCCAATCAAAAATTTGAAAAAGTAAGCATCATTCTGTTGGATTCCAAAGAAATGATGAAAGATTACAAAAGCTTAAGCCTGGAGAAATGGCAAAGTTCATCTAATGTAGGACTTTGTATACCTGGCTAAATTAGAAATTAGATTTAAAATAAATATTTTGTTTATCATTTCATATTCTAACAGATACTACAAAATTGTTTTCATGTTGAAGATGTAATTTAGAAATTCACATACAATTCTGGCATTCTATTTGCCTAGAATATTCTTTCAAGTGAGGTATAATTAGAACTTAGTAGCTAATTCCAACAGTTCATGTATGACATAATAATGTAAATAATCTAGACAGAGTTTCCAACAAATGGATGCTATTAATTTATAAATTTAGAAAAAGAGTAATTTTTTGAGACTTTGGTGTAACATGGTATGAAGGGAGTAACTGTGTGACATCTTTTTTCTTCTACCAACACATAACACTGGAAGAAATTTCCTTAATTATGTAACTCTGTATACAATGAGAAAAAAAGCTAGGTTTGAGGTTTGTTTTTATTTTGTTTTGCTATTTAGTTTGTCCTGGGGCTTGACTTCTGGGTCTGGGCACTGTCCCTGAGCTTGTTTTTGCTCAAAGCTACTGCTCTACTACTTGAACTTCAGTGCCACTTGTGTCTGGCTTTTCCTTAGCAGTTTATTGGAGGTAAGAATCTAAGGAACCTTCCTGCCAGGGTGGGCTTTGAACCTAATCTTCAGATCTTAATATTCAGATATTCAAATTTCCTGAATAGCAATGATCAATACAATAATAATCATATATAATAAAATAAATATAAAATAAAAATAAAAATAAATAATCTTTGCAAGTGTTCTTATCTCAATAATATTACTATGGGAAAATGATGCAGCAAAATTCAGTGTAGTGTTCTTTGCACAATTGCGAGGGCATCACAGCAGAAGTGTACTATTTTTTCACAATAATGTTAAGCTAGTCATGAGGTGAATTTAGAGAATTTTATGGTGCATCATACATGTTGGAAACTTTTGGGTTAGGATAAATTTACGGCATAAAAACTTGGGAATGATTGTCATAGAAACAATAGCTTACTCTGATGAACAAATGTTTACTCTTCTGGAATTAATTATTATAGATAGTTCATAGGTTTATCCTTACCAGAATGTGGGTCTTTTTCCTGTTGACTTTTAAATATGTAACGTCACATTGGAAACTGCATTTATTGCAGAATTAAATAAAATGCAAACAGATACTGTTTTAAATGAATCTGGGATGGCATGTTCAGAATTTGAACATGAGTATTTATTAGTCAAAGGAATTTTGAAGAACACATATATTCTGTCCTCTTAACAATTACTCAGTTTTAAGTTAGGAGTTTCCATAGAATTGAACTGTATTCTGTTTTACTATGAGACATTACTAAAATAATGTGTTTTTCAAAATAATGGCAAGTATATTGTGAAAATAGTGATGATGTCTATATTATTATATTAATATAATATAAACTTTAGAACTATCATTCATGAATTGGGCCTGCTAGGCCCTGAGTTCAGATCCTAGCACTGCCAAAAATTTAATCTTGGAGTAAGAAGCCAAATGTGCCACCAGTTTTCCTTTCATGGGAGAGTCCTGGGTGTCAGACATGATGGAGAACACACCTAGAAATCTAGATGCTCCCTCCATCGATTTTGTTTGTACACTCAAACAACTACTGATGCTTTTGCTGTTGCTATTGATCAATGGGTACTTTTGCTTTCTTTGTTCATGCATTTTTTTTATTATAAAATTGATATACAGAGGGTTTACAGTTACTTAAGTCAACTAAAGTGTACAGTTCATTTTATTTTCTAAGTTTCAAATTTTGAACTTACATATTTTCTTTTGATTCCCTAGGGTAATTCTTTTTTCAAAGTGTTGGATTAGTTAATTTAATTTTGCATGATTTTTATACATGTAAATTATTCAGACACATATATTTTGCTTTTAAAATATTTATCATGTGAATATTTAAAAATTATTTTCTTATTTTTTTATGGTTGGTGAATTTAAATAAATTTATTTTCTTATACTTCTAAACATATTTTTCAGGTAATAAATACTTACTGTATTTTCAAGAAGCACATACTTTATTAAGAAAGGCTTCATTACCTGGTCACTTTTTTGTAAATATTTGTACTTGAATTTAAAAAAATTTTGAGCTGGGCATGGTGATTTATGGCTTCCATTTTCTAGCTATGGTAGGAACTGCAAATAGGGTTTGTAATTCAGGAGAGCCTGAGAAACTGAGAGCTTATTATAAAAATATCTAGAGTGAAATGATTAGACATATAGCCATCCATAGCGAGATATAGAGCACCTGGTTATTATATTCTAAATCTTGAGTTACAACACCAGTAACATCAATCTTTTGTCAAAATAAGGAAATATATTTCAAAATGTTTATTATTTAAAACTTGTTTGCAAAGGTTCTCATGTCTTCTATTTCTTAATTTTCAATTTAATCTCTAAGAATCCAAGTATATTGTGACTATTTTATTTCTACTAAACTTTTACATAGTAAGAGCAATATTATGATTTCATATATTAACTTACTTTTATTATTTGTGATAATTTCCTCTGTTTAATATGATAATATCAATATTCCAAATGTGTGTATGTAGTATGTGTGTGTGTGTGTGTGTGTGTGTGTGTTTATGTGGTTTTGGTGTGTGTGTGCTTTGTGTGTACTTTGTAGTGTTTGGGAGATCACACCATTGTTTCACATATGCTAGGCCAATGTTTTAGCACTGAACTATCCTGTCTAGTTTTAATGTAAATAGTGTTTTATTACCTTTAAATTTTCATTCTTAGTATGTTTTTTGATAATTATATATGATAAAATGTGATCCATATTCTATCCACTATAGCAATTTTTATTATTTTATTGTTATTTAGAATATTTCCACTGCCTCTCCACTTCCAAATCCATCATTTCCACCTGTGGTCCTTATCTCTAAGAATATCACTAACACAGTTGCCAGCCAGACCTATGGAAGCACTTTAGATTTCTTCTTACCCTTCTACTCCCTCCCATTATATATGATGAATGATCAAGATTTTCTGAGTTTCTGTCACTAATATGATTTCGATGTACTCCTTTTTATTCCCCTGACACCAGCCTGTTTCTTTACTCATCACTGTCACCTAGTCCTAAAACAACCATTTCCAAAGTATGCTTTTTCCCTGTATTCTTTTCATATTGGTCCTCTCCATCACCAAATTACTCTCTTTCTAAGCACACAGAGTGAAGAGCTAAGACATATATTCTAGTATTATTTACTCACTACATTGACTGTTAGTCTTACATTTTTCATTTGTAAATGGATGTAATCTACCAGAAATAATGGAGAATATATTTGTTGACTTCTAGAGCAAGAAAAAAGAAAAGTGAAGAGTCCTTACATTTTCCACCTTACCTTACAAATAAGGAAAGAGTAAAATTCAGTTTGTGTTTGCTATTGATAAAGGTTTTACTTTGCTTCTTTTCTCTCTTCATTCTTTTTGCCTTGAGTGTTTACCTATTCTTTCTCTTATTTCTTTGGAAATTAATTATCATATTACTATTACAATCTCTTTACATTGTAACAGTCTATAAAATGCTTTATTTTCTATTTTATTTTTTCCCATCTTCTCTGTCTCTCAGTGCACAGTATTAGGTGGATTAAAAAGAAATGGTTCAGGAAACTTTGATTATTTTCCTCCTTCTCTTCTCTGAAGTCTTTCTGATTTTTGAAACACAATACCAATGACATACAGCTACTATGTGGTCCATCATTCTATTCTATCCCTTCTCATTCTCCTCTGTCGTACAGCTCAAGTCGTTATCACTCAGCTCTATTATGCTATAGTGTTCCTAAATTTTAACTCATTCCTAAATTAAATTTAGCTGTTTCAAGCATTATCTTAAGACAGTTTTTTTCTATATATATATCTGGGGTCTTTTGTTTTCACAAGGTGCAAAATATGAGTGACTATCAAACATCTAGATATCTCTGTAGAAAATTGTTCCACCTACTCAATAAACTCATATGTAAATTCAAGGAATACAGGTCAGCCAGAAAAATTTTTTAAAATCGTATAGCTTGAGCCCTCATACTAGATTTGAATCTTATTACCATGTTTAGTAGTGAAGACAACATAGCTCTGCTATAAGAACAGACACATAGAAGAATGTAACAGATTTATCAAAAATAAATTTTTAGTTTTATGGTCAATAGATTTTGAAAAGGATGCCATTACTTTGTTTGTATAAAGTCACAAATAGTTTCATGCAGAAATAAAAATAAATTTTACCTCTTGGCTCTAAGGTCTATGTCCTTTTAAGGTAACTGCAGATATGTAAGTGGTATTATGTAAATTGTGTAATGTGCTTACAGCTGTATTGAAGAACATACTCAATATATCATTGGAAAACATTGGTTATTGAAAAGCATCTATATGAGAAAGTTTTTTAACTAATCACACTAAGTTGAAAACTACATCTTTGTCCACCAAAATGTGGAAATAAATGATTTTATTTATAAACAAACAATACTACCAAGAAAAATGAGTATACAAGAAAGAGACTGCCAGGTGCCTGTGGCTCACAACTGAAATCTTAGCTTCTCAGGAGGCTGAGATTCAAAGACAGCCTAGGCAAGGAAAGCCTGTTACTCTTATCTCGAATGAACCAACAAAAAAATGTGGCGCTGTGGCTCAAGTGGTAGAGTGTTAGCCTTGAGTTGAATTACACAGGGACAATGCCCAGGCTTGATACAAGTCACACAACTGGAAAAAAGTAAGGGTTAATCAAAGTACTTTTCCTATTTTATAATTATGAGAACATTCTTTAGAAAATGAACCCTGATGTACACCAGAATTGGAGTCAGAGCTTAAGGATCAAGTGTAGCACATCCATATGCCCAGTCTCTTAGACTCTACCATTACAACCTGTGTGCTAAAGGGATCTGAAAGGTACAATGTTCAAAGGCTTAATATGCTCCCCAAGCCCTTTGTGATAAGCCGTTGAATTGTATTGTCAATGTCATTACAGTTCTGAACCTAGCATAGCACCAGTAGCTCACACCCATCACCCTAGCTCAGGATCACAGTGTGAAGGCAACTAGAGCAGGAAAGTCTACGACACACTGGCTTCTACTTCTAAAAGATCAGATGATCAAGAGCTTCCTGTGTTTCCCTTGGTGATGAGAAGTTACTTGCACTCTAAATGTTCTTAGAGTTCTCAAGCTATAGAAGAAGGAAAGAAAGATCATTGACCCACCCTGGGTTCAAATGAGGTTCTCAGGATCCAAGCCCTAGCATGGTTGGCAGGAAGGAATCCAGTATAACACTGTATTTGAAGGCAGAAAACAGTTGCAAAAGCCAGGTTGGGTGAAGACACAAAGGCCTGCAGGATTAGGAGGCACAATGTACACACTCAACAGGGAAGTGAGCTGCAAAACCACTTCATTCATTCCAGGCACAGTCAGCGATGGGGGGAAACCTGAGAAATTTGTTAGAGTTACACCAGGGTCAGGCTTTTCTCAGCCTCTTCAAACAATGACTAATAACCTTCTTCCCTCAGGTGAAGGGAGCCTCAGGCTATCTTTAAGTTACCAATAGAGAGCCAGTTTAGTGAGAGAGAGAGGGGAAGAACAGAGTAGAAAAACCCTGCTCTCTTGTCTTAGGGAATGGGTTTTTGAGTTTCCATCTGTCAGATTTGAAGGCCCTTCTTTTACCTCTGCCAGTCCATTCTCCTTCCTTCATTCTCCACAACATTAATGCAAATCCACAGTCCAAGAAGAGTCAGGGTACTTTTTCTGCTGTCTCCCAGCAGCTGAGTTAGACCCTGTCTCTTCCCTCTTGAATCTGGGGTCTCTGGCTGCCTGAGAAGTGGGAAAGTGATAGTCTTCCTGTGGTTGTGTGAGGGAAATGCTGGTAGCCTGGCAAACTGCAAAAGGCCTCATGACTGGGAATTGTACCAAGCTAGGAAATATGTATTCAATACAAGGAGTTTATAACACAGAGACTGCTTTTATTACATTGCATGTTCCAGGGCTCCCCTCACTGATCCCAGGGTAGCCAGAGGGTTTCTCTGCATGCCAGGCCTGCTGGAAGAAGTCTCTCTCATTGTCTGGATAGGCAGGCAAAAGGCTTCACTCCTGTACAGCTGTGTAACAGATAACTTTATCTGGGCCAATTAGTGAGGAGGAGTGTGGGCGAGCTCTGAAGGTCAGGAGAAAAAGGCCTGTCTTACCCCAAGCTCTCTCTCTTCCCAGTGCAATGTTTTGACAGGAAGCCTTCATTTGTGCCACCTACCATGGCAAGCCATGTTCTGTGCTCTTATCCTGCCTTTATGAGACTATATTCCGGTGTTAAATGCTCAATATTATTCAGGAGTCCTTCTGGGAGACAACTAGGGCACTGAACCTAATCAAATGTTTCAATCACAGCGATAATGGGCCTATGAAAGCTCTCATAGGTTTCCAGAAGCTTGGGAAATCCAAGCACATGTTGGATATCACAAAGTTTCCTTTCATCTAGGGCTGGTGAAGCTCGTCAGGTTTTGAAACCTTTGACCTCTCCTATTTGGGCCCTGGGTGGCTAATTTTTGTGGTTGAACACAGGACCTGCGTGATGACCATGAGCTCAGAACAGAAGTCTAATTCTTTCCCATTTTGTGTCACAGCTTCACTTCTGCTTTCTCTGTGTGTGTGTGTGCATGTGTGTGTGTGTGTGTGTGTGTGTGTGTGTGTGTGTGTGTGTGTGCACGCGCGCGCGTACACGAGTACTGGAGCTTGAACTGAGGACATGAGTACTGTACCTAGTTTCTCTTGTACAAGGATTGCCCTCTACTACTTGAACCACAAAGGCACTTCAGGCTTTTTCCTAGTGATGTTGTAGTGAGAAATCAAGCCCAGGGTTTTGTATATGGAAAGCACTCTACCACTAAGGCATATTCTCAGCTCTCTACTTCAGGTTTGTTAGTTTCTTTCTTTTTTGTTGTTGTCGGTTGTAGGAGTTGAAGTCTAGGCTTGGCTGATGTCCCTGAGCAATTCAGCTCAAATCTTATGGTCTACCACTTGAGCCACACCACCACTTCTGGTTTCCTGGTGGTTCATTGGAGCTAAGTGTTTCAAGGACTTTCCTGCCCAGGCTAGTTTTGGACCATGGTCTTCAGATCTCATCTTCCTGAGTAGCTAGGATGACCGGCATGAGCCACAAGCACCCAGCTTCCACTTCAGGTTTCTTAGTGGTGAATTGGAGATAATAGTCTCATGGGACATTTTGTCTGGGATATTTTGGAACCCAGATCCTCATATCTCAGCTTCCTGAGAAGGCAGGATGGCAGACCTCGGCTATAGAACCCTAGGCCCTGGCACACTGCTGCAAGGGGGTCCTTGGCGCCACATGGTGGAGTGCTAGCCATGAGCCCAAGAAGTAAGGGTCAGTGCTAGGCTCTGAGTTCAAGGTTCATGACAGAGAAAAAAACCAAACAATTGTCTTCAGTAGGCAACTCATGAGTCTTCAGTAATACATAATTTTGTCCCTGCCATGTGGACATATCTGAACCTCAATATTCTTGTCTGCATAATCATCTCAGTTGTGGAGCTCTTACAAGAATAAGATGAAAGAATGCAGCCTTTGAAGGACAAAACAAATATCACTCTTTACAGGACTCAGTACAAGGCATCCTGTGAAAGTCTTAGCACCCAGCACCCAATGGAGGACTCAGCACACTGCACCCTGTGAAGGACTCAGCACATAGCATTCTGTACAGGACTCAGCACACAGCACCCCATGAAGTACTCAGCACCTTAGGAAGGACTCATCACATAGTTATATCCCACAAGCTGTCATTAGTATTATGGTGCTTTCATCAGTATCACCATTCTTTCAGAAACACATCACAAACTGCACAAAGTTAACATCTAATGATTCAGAGATATGTTTTTTGGAGGGGAGTAGTCAGCCACAGGGATTGCACTAAAATGTTGGGGGTACTGTCCTAAGATCTTTTGCTCGAGGCTAGAGCTCTACCACTTTGACCCACATCTCAGACTTTCACATATATTCTGCTAGGACTGGGTTTTAAAAACATCAGTGTCAGATTTCAGCCCCTGAGTATCTTAGATGACAGGGGTGAGCAAGCCAGCAGCATCTGGTTCCGTGGAGCTGGGTTGCAGTGATATACCTCTGGCTAAGTCAGGTTAGATGGCAGCTGTCAGCACCAGACTCCCAGCTTGCTCTGTGATGAGGTATTTGAAGTCCTATCCTGGGTCTTGAGTAAGGGTCTAGACACAGTTCCTAAGGTTTTATGCTCAAAGCTAGTGCCCGACTTCTTGAGCGACAACACGACTTCCTGATTTTGATGTGCATCTGGTAGTGAGGAATCGAATACAGGGTTTGGATGTACTAGCCATCACTATACCATTGAGCCCTATTAGTGACAAGTGTATAAACAGATAAAGGTGTAGATTGGCATATATATATATATATATATATATAACAAGAGAAACATGTCTGTATATTATGAAATTACATATATTACTACCAATTATTGACAATCAAATTATTCCTTCCATTTTTAAGTATCATGGTTGAATACATAATAAAGTATTAATTGAACATTAGTAAATGTAGTGTAATTGTTGTGTATAATTTTATATTATACTTATACACTAACTACTAATTTAATTGTTACTTTTGTAACATTTGTATGGATGCATATTGCAATGCATTTCTTAAAATCTCCCACCAATCCTTAGTGGCAGTCCCGGGACTCAACCTCCAGGCCTAATTTGAAGTTTCAGCTATGGCTTCCCTAATAGCCAGCCAAACATCAGCATGAAAGGTCATGTGCACTTTTCGGCCTTGTTATTTAGACCCAGGATGGTCACAATGCAAGGGGAAAAAATGTAAAACCACCTTCCTGAAGTTCTCCGTTTTAACCTTCTCCTTTTTATTTTTATTTTTGCCAACCCCGAGATTTGAACTTGGGTCTTAATAATACAGGGCCAACTGTGGTAGAGATGCCAAGACCTGAGTTCAAGCCCCATGCTTGGCCAAAAAAATAAATTAAAAATAAATTAAAAGCCCTGGCTTGGAATTTGCAACATTTTTCTGGCAGGCCTGGTATTTGAAATCAGGGTTTGGGTAACTCTGTGGCACTGTGGGTGAAGAGGAAGCTCACTGTCCTTGAAGACAAGAAATTCAGACCAGTTCCCAGGGCCTGAATTGAAGTGCCAGCACTGGAAAAGTGAGTATAGCGTTTATTAGCCTTATTTATTTAGTATTATTACACATACAACATTTCATTTATTACATCCTATCACACAGGATATATTTGCATATGGACTATACATCATACTGAGACCCAGGGCTTTTTTTCAGGAAAAAAAAAGTTTCAAAAGTGGCTCCTTACTCCATGTATGAGACTGAGATGAGAGGTCATGGGTCAAACTCAGCTCAGGGGAGGAAAGTTAGTGAGACTCTTCATGACAATGAACTACCAAAAACCAGAAATGGAGCTGTGGGTCAAGTGATAGAGTGCCAGCCTTGAGGGAAAAAGTTAAGAGATCAGAGACCAGACCCTGAGTTCAAGCTCTGGTACTGGCACAGAAAAAATAAGGAAAACCTTTCAGGAGTACCCACTCCAATGTGGAGAAAGGCCATTATCAGCTGGGCACCAGTGGTTCATACCTGCAGCCTAACTACTAAAGGCTGAGACCTGAAAATCAATCAGGATTCAAAGCTGGCGTGGGCAGACTCTTATCTCCAATGAATCACCAAAAAGCTGGGAAGCAGTGCTTCTGTAGTTCAAGTGGCAGAACACCAACCTTGAGCAAACAAGCTAAAAGATAGCATCTAGGCTTTTAGTTCAAGTCCCGGTAAACACATAAATACATACACACACTCACACACTCTAACATCCTTAGTATGTGCCAGTGGCTCATACCAGCAATCCTAGCTACTTGAGGCTGAGATCTTACAATGGCAGCTTGAAGCCAGCCCAGACAGGAAAGTCCATGAAACACTTATTTCCACTAAACTACTAAAAAAGATGAAAGTTGAGCTGTGGTTCAAGTGGTAGAATGTTAGCTTGGAGCAAAGGAAGCTCAGGGACAGTGCCTAGGCCCTGAGCTCCAGCTCTAATATTTTTTTTTAGACACCCTTTGCCAGCCTCACAGCCAATAAATCCAGATTTTGGTCATACTAAATCTCACTTCCACTCCTGCCATTTCCACAGCACTGCCACAAGTGGCCGGTGTGTGGCCAACACTGGGTGAACATACACAAGGGGGACATAGCCAGGTCAAGCTAATGCCCCAGAACTTTGAGGTATTGGCCATACCAGTCTCTCTTCCCCCAGTTCCCAGGCCCTGGAATCTAAAATCTGTGCCTCTGTATTCTGGGCATCTGGAATTGTCTAGAAGGACCAGAGAGTCCCAGCCAGGGCTGGAAGACAGACTTTCCTGTGATAAAGTTTGTTTACATTTCCTAGACACTGACCAATACTTCCAAGCCATCTTGGCCTCACCTTCCATGTAGTCCTGGATCCCCTTGCTTGGGTGGTCTTCAGTCAGCTTTCACGCTCGAGTTGGCCAGAACCACCAGCAACCCCCCATTCCCTACTCCACTGCCAGCCTGTTTAGAGGGATGTGCAGAGGACCAGCTGAGGAAAAGGACAGGACATCCTGTGACTGAAGCCCTCCTTCTGAGGCAGAGGAAACCAGCTAGCACTGTTGTCCCAGAATCCCCTGGGGCCGGCCAAATATTTGGACAGCCAGACTTGTGCCCCAGAGAAAAGCTGGAACACAGGCCTCTGGCCATTTCGCACTCATTGTAGACCCAGATAGGGGGCTAAAGTCAAGGTCAACGTGGAGGAGGGGCACCATCTCAGGTCAGGAAGAGGCAGACAGGCACCCAGGAAGGGGACAGAGAAAGACAAGGGAAAATTACTCACACACACACACACACACACACACACACACGGACATTCCAAGGCCTCAGCAGTTCCTGAGAACAGAACCATGAACTCTGTCCATTAGGATCACATCCGACCCATGAGAAGATGGCACTATCATACACACACCAACTGTAAACACAACATTGAGCCTCTCACATACTTGTAATGTCTCATAACCCAGCATGTAATTTCCTACCGTATACATTGGTATGTGGAAAACTCAGCTACCTCTTTGTTTATTGTTGATCATGGGGTTTGAACTCTGGGCCAGGGTGCTCTCACTCAGCTCTTCAGCTGAAGATGTGCACTCTACCACTTGAGCCACAGTACCACTTCCTGTTTTCTGATGGTTCATTGGCTATCAATTATCACAGACTTTCCTGCCCAAGCTGGCTTTGAACCGTGGTCTTTTCAACTCAACTTTATGAGTATCTAGGACGACAGTTGTCAGCCACCAGCAGCACCAGGCTTCAACCACCTTCATATACCCAGAGGAAACTCAATTCGTCAGGCCACATACTTCTTGCAACACTTGACTTCAGTCTTTGATATCCAGCATCCAAATCTATCCTTCAATGGAGAGAATACAGACACATCAATCCCACCCCTGAACCATTAGCCCACTCTGCCTGCCACGGGTCTCCTCTTCTTGAGTTCTTCATAAGGCACCGCCCATTCTAATGTGGTTTCAAACTAGGACAAACTTGGGGAGTTCTTAGAAATGTCTGTACAATGAGGCCAGCACCTAGTCTCTCAAACACAGCACCCCTACACACACCTCCACATCTTTATAGGCAAAGATGTTTTACTTTCTTTCTTTTCTTTCGGTTGTGAGGCTTGAACTCTGGGCCTGGGTGCTGTCCCTGTGCTCTTCATCTCAATGCGAGCACCCTACTACTTGAGCCACAGCACCACCTCCGGTTTTCTGTTGGTTTGTTGGAGATAAGAGTCTCAGGGTCTTTCCTGTCCAGGCTGGCTTTGAACTGTAATCCTCAGATCTCAGCTCTTGAGTACCTAGGAATAACAGCCATGAGTATCCAAAGATATTTTTCCAAGGTTTTGAATCCTATCCCCTTGGAAAACCAAGATCTGAGGACTGCACAGATGGATGCTGCCCTTGGCAGCAAAGTCCATGAGAACTCTTTATTTCCAATT